>NW_021703768.1:120778729-120805115 GCF_005190385.1 Monodon monoceros
TTTTTTTTTTTTTTTTTTTTTGTGGTACGCAGGCCTCTCACTGTTTGTGGCCTCTCCCTTTGCGAAGCACAGGCTCCGGACGCACAGGCTCAGCGGCCATGGTTCACGGGCCCAGCCGCTCCACGGCACGTGGGATCTTCCCGGCCCGGGGCACAAACCCGTGTCCCCTGAATCGGCAGGCGGACTCTCAACCACTGTGCCACCAGGGAAGCCCTGCTCGATATCTTTAAGAAGTCAGATATGGTATAAAAAATATCAAAGAGAGGGTAAGTATAATTCTAAACAACTTGACCTTTTCCATGCAGTATTTAAGTTAACAATCACCACTGTTCAATTTGTTTATGGACACTGCTAAGTACGCAAAAAACTAAATTCTTTATCATAGGTAAAAGAGAGATGGTATAAAAGATTTTTAAACTTGTTCTCACTTCCATTATTCATCACTGAGAAATATAAAACACAGTCCTCACATATAAGAGGCACTATCTAATATGCTGTTGAATCAGTGATTTACCTCAAACTGATGATGAGGTAAATCCTATTACACAGAATTAGTCAATCAACCCCCAAAATAAAGACCAGCACTTACTGCAAAGAAAATACCACTGCAAAGCTGGAAAGCAGGATCATGGGAAGAAGACAATATCCAAGGACACTTGCCACACAACCGAAGGAAACACCAGTCATACTCATTAAGTTTAATAAACAAAACATTCCTAGGCATCCAATTGCACTGATCCCATATACATAGCCAAACTGGATTTTGCCGGCCTATGGGTAAAGAAAAGATTACAGGTTAAGGGCAAAATAGTTATTTTTGGCTTCTTTCACCTGAAATGGCACTCACAGAAAATATACAATTTGTGAGCATTAAAATCCACAAAGGTACCTATTCTTTATACGGAGAAGTAAAACAGTGAGCAGACTGGCTTTTATATCCTTCTTAAGAAGTTTAAAATATCCACCTCCCAACACACAGATATTGTTTTTCATTTTCTAGTTACCATTTGAGCTTGGCATAGAATTCAACAAAGATATAAAATCATGGTATGATCACCTAAAGCAGTAGATTTCTAAAAAGAAATCTGGCTGATTTTAAGCAAATAAACTACAGAGACAAGATGGAAAGCCATTCAGATGTTTGGATAGTAGCTAGTATCACTTGAAAGTACCCAAATTCCATCAAAATTGCCCTGAAGCAATTTATTCTCATTGGCAGATGTAGCTATAATCTTTTTAACAGCAGAAATAATCTCATTATTCACTTTACATGGGTGTTAGAGGAATTAGGAGAAAGGAAGCCAGGATAAGCAGGAAGCCAGGGTTCTGTGAGGAGGGGAGGAGAAAAGAAAAGTGGTTAATAACTGGGCAAGAGGAATATAACGGAATATATTTTCTTCTTTCATTGTTTTTCCAAATTGTTGGTTGCTTTATACAGTTCTCTGACAAACAAACAAACACACACAAACCTTAAAGATTCTGCTCTTATAAAAGACAGCACTGAACAGTCTTAGGGCTCAGGGCAGTGAATGTTAGCTTAATTGTAGTCAGTATTCTTAGTCCAGCTATGTGAACAAACATTGTATTCAGGTTATGCTATCACTAAAATCAGTCCACAGAGAAGCCTTTAAAAAGTTCCTGGTTTGTCAGATGTTTGACATATAAAACTCAATTGGGAGAATGTCTCCACAGATTACATTAAATAGCAAAATCCTTGGGATTTTTGTTAGAATCAATATTTGTTTGTAAATACTTAAGAGTGTAGAAGTTTAAAAGGGCTCAGCTGAGTTCACTAATGCACTCATATAGTAATAATAAAACCTTATACTTATACAGTGCTTTAAACTTTTCAAAGTGTTCTCACATAACCTGTCTTGCTTAACCTCCAAAACAAACTTGTTAGGTGGGAAGCATAGTATTATCTATGAGAGGGAGGTGAAGGATGAAATGACTTTGCTCAAGGGTGGAGTAGGAGCACTGAGTTCACGCCCAGTTTTTCTGACTAAAAAGTCCATCTTCGATCCATTATGTCATTTACCTCTTCTAATTCAGAAACAACATAAAATAAAACAAACAGTAATAATTATCTTTACAACTTTTCATTTTCAATATGCTTTAACATTCTTAGGGAGATGGGAGATAGGGACTAAAACCTGTTGCCTTTAATGATTCAATTCATTAAATGTTCAAATAATACATAGAAGACCAGCATTGCTACAACAAAACACCACCCAATGATGAAATTTTAAAAAATAGCAATAAGCTAAAAGTTTTGTCAGTTTTTGAAAGGAAGGAATTTTGATGAGAGACTAAAGCCATACGATATTTATTAATATTTTTCCCTAATAACTGAAGCACTTAGTGAAACAAGAAATGATTTCTAAATACACTATATCTATTATCAATGGAGAAGTAATGAATAGGTACAAATTCAAACAACTCAATACTATTTAAGACACATCAAAGACTTGATTGTATAAGCAGAGTCTCAATAAAGGCTCTTGGTGGAACATTTAATCTCACACTGAGAGCTGCAACTAACATCTTACCAGTAACAATGTGGCTCCAAAAGCAAGGCAAAAAACCATTGGTCCTGCCAAATCAGTCTCATTCATGATGCTGCCATCTGCTACTTTTAATGGGTGTAACACTGTGAGTGTTTTTTGCCAGATGTGATCAAAATTGATACCTAATTCTAAAGAAAAAGAAAATAAGGAAGTCAATCAGGATTTGTGATATACTTTTAGTTTACCAGAATCTATGTTGTAACAGGAGAAAAAATGAAACCACCAATATCAAAAGAGTGATCTAGCAATATGAGATGATACTATTTTGGTGAGTCCTCAATATCAGTCTTTACTGATTATGGTGTTTATTCCACAAATATCCAATTTCTGGTCTGATGTTAGAAACAGGTATGGACATGATGAAACAGACACTCTGCTATGTCTGCATAGCAAAGAATATATGGACAGTGTTAACAGTAAGGGACTCTATACCTGAGGCTTCAGGAACACTGGAGGCCCTGTGAAAATGTATACAAAACTACGTCTCTCTGCATGTGTGTGCCTTTTTCTGAGGAGAGTATGCATAGCTTTCACTAGACTTTCAAAGCGTATCTGATCAAAAAAACAAGAAACACTTTAGAACTACTGCTTTTTGTGTTTCGGGATACAATTTGAAAAACACCATACTTTTCAGTGATGTTACTAGCTCTGTCAGCTTATTTCCATGCAGAATAATCAATACCACGCTATTTCCTCTCATTTCTTCCACTGATAGAATTTCAATAATAATCTGAAGTAAAAGTTACTCTGCTCATATACTGACATACTTTATTATCACTTTATAAAGATCTATTAAAAGTCTGGTCCTCCTGGCTCAATGTGGTTTCATATATACTCTGTTCAAAATGAGTCACTTTAGTAGAAAACTGTTTTCTACAGTATTATTCTTTTAAAGAAAAGAGTAACTTCTCCAAACTAAGATTTATTTTCACTGACCAGCTGGGTACTATAGAGTACTATCAAGTGTTGCAACCAATCGTACCTTCTAATAAAGGTGGCTCATCCTCAAAGTTGTTTCCATAGAATGGCTGAGGCGTAGTTGGAGTATACGCCTGAGCTGGCTGGAAAATCTGCCCAGTGTACGGCTGTTGTGGCTGCACCATGTCTGGAGGGACAAACCGGCCTTGGTGCGAGTAGTCATAGCCAGCATACTGTCTACAATAAAAGTAAGTTACATTTCTCAGAATTATGTCAACGCCCCAAACTGATATTCCCAACAGGCAGAAAATCTTAGTCATGCAATTCCCAGGATATCTCTTTGCCAGTTTTTATAAACCGTGGTTGAAATTAATTACTAAGATCAAGCTGATTATCTACAATAAGTTGTCTGTATTTTATAGAGAATTTTCCTGATGATGCTAAAACTCACTTATGCAGTGCTTAAGCATTTCACAAACTATTAAGCTTTTAAACATCAGGAGGTCAACAAATGAAAACGTAAACGTTTTCTTATACTTTCCCCTTTAGTGAGCATACATAAAGATAGCTGTGAAATAAAATTTATGCCCAAGACTATGAATAAAAACTCAGGATGACAGACTTTGTACCGCATGTTACGTTAATTTTCCACTGTAACTCAGATCTCTCCATGAGAATGAATGAGTATAAAATCATTCTTCTTTATTCTCTGTAGTATGTTATTTTTTGCAAGTGGGTAAATCTCTTTAAGAACAACCATCAATTTCAAAAAGTGGAAAAAAATCAAGCTTCTTTTTTGTGAAAGCTTTCTGAATATACAAACATTATTAGCACACCTTGCATCTAAATAGTGCTTTTAATTTTTCAAAGTAATTGTATACCTATTGTCTCCTTTGCTATGTACTATAACAAATCTTGCATTTTAGAAGGAAACCTTACCATGGCTTTTTTAGTGATGAAAACAACAGGGAACAGAAGGATATTGAAGCAGTATCTTTTAAAGACCTGTTTTACTATGTTCCAGAAAAATATGACTTATCTATCAATGGTAAGAAATAAAGAAGTAAAGTAACTATTGTAAAAGTAAGTTACTTTAAAAATGAGAGCTGAGAAGCCTTAGAGATCTTTTAGTCTAATTATCTTTAAAAATTTATAATTCCCTTTTGAAAAATATAAAAAATCTAATGACCTCATTATTGAGATTTTAAAATTAAATCTAATTTTTAAATTAACTGAACATCTTGATTAAAAGCAAATCAAAGGTGAAGTTTCAACTACACATAGCTCTCATTCTCATGACTTACCACGCTAGTCCAATACATGCTTAAAAAAATACTATTTATTTTTCTAGCTATAAAATATAGAATTCGCTACAGCATTATTTTAATAGCAAAAAGTAGAAACCAAAACAAAATATATACAGCTATCAGTAACTACACTGTGATATAGGCACAGACTACTCTGCACCTTTTTAAAGGTGTGAGGCAGTTTTGTCTGTACTCGTAAGAAATGATAATCAAGAAATATTCAGTGGGGAAGAAAAAATCTACTATTCAGAATAGTATATACCATATGCACCCACCGTGACTATGCTTTTTAGAATACGTATGCATATCTATGTGCATGTGTGTATATATATATACACGTACATTATATACACCATTATATAGGTAAAGGGACCCAGAGACAGGAGAAGTAAGACTTAATTTTCAGGTTATAAACTTTTGTACCTTTGCACCTTTAAAAATCCTGTATATTTATTATTCGTTGAAATTCATTAATTCTAAAATGTCATATGTAATACATGGGTATATATTAACTACTGAAAATTTCCAAAAACATAAATAATAGCCTTTTGAATATTACTGTGTGAAACACTGTTTTAAGTCTTTAATGTGAATTATCTCACATTATTCTCTCTACAATTCTTTAGGAGGTCAATTTTATCATCCTCTCCATTACAAAAATGTAGAAACATATTTGGGTTAAAATGATTTGTCCACGGTGGTGCCAGGATTCAAAACTAGACTTTTTAATTCCAATAGCCAGCTCTTTTAACAACTGTAGTAAAAAATTACCCTCAAATCCTACCTGACAGAGATAGCCATAATATCTTTTTCTATACGTGCATTTCCCCAGTCATTCTGGTATGCAAGTATCTTGATTACTATTCTCTCTCTCTCTCTCTCTCTCTCTCTCTCTCACACACACACACACACACACACACGGAGTTTCCACAGGGCTAGCTGGTTGAATTAGGACAAGAACTCACATTTTCTGATTTAGTAAAATATGCTATTGTGTTGATCTCTGTTAGGATGCATCATAAAGAGCTAGAAAACCTCCATATGGAGGTTTCTACAATCTGCATAAACAAACTGCATTTTATACTCTCTCTCCAAAGACAGCAAGAGAGAGAATATCAATGTGTCTGCAATAGAAAAAACAAGAATGACATAAACCTGTGGTTCTCAAAGTCTTTGATCTTAGAACCCATTATACTCTTAAAATTTATTATTGAGAACTCCTAAATTTTTTTATGTGGGTTATATCTATCAATATTTATTATTTTAGAAATTAAAACAGAAATGTTTAAATACTTATTAATTCATTTAAAGTAACAGTAAATCCATTACATGTTAGCATAAACATTTTTATGAAAAAATTATTTTAAAAAATTACTGAGAAAAGTGGCACTGTATTCTATTTTTGACAATCTCATTAATGTCTGGCTTCATATAAGACAGCTGCAAATTCTTATATCTGCTTCTGCACTCATTCTGTTGTGATATACTGTTTTAGTTGAAGTATTTGAAGAAAATCTAGTGTTGCAGACCTGTAGCTGGAAAAGAGTATTTTAATAACCTTTCCAGATTATCATGAATATTCTTTTTTTTTTACCTTAGTTGTATTTTTGTAATTTCCCCAGTTTATTTGAAAACAATCTTTTCTGACATATATTCATGTGAATTTTAGATCAGCTATCTCCAAGTGCACAGAAATTACCTATATTTGCCTATAAACTAAGCACTGATAAAAGAATACTTAACATATCAATATTTAAGCATTCCAACATAAAAGGACTTTTTCCCACTTATTATTTTTTTCCCACCTAAGCTGATCTAAATTTGACATTCAGGTTAATTACATGCATGTAAAAGCAGATGCCATCCCCAAACTGACCCTAAGGTAAACCAGCACACAAGTGTCCTTCTTCCCGGACATAATTACATTTCCAGAGGCAAAGTGGTTCAAACGGGAACACTTAAGCTGACTTCCGTATGAAATCAACTAGACAGACACAAACTAAGGAGTGAAGGTGCTGAAGATTAATCCCACAAATCTTCTTCCTTCCTGTCCTGTAAATGCACAAGTGTGCACCCTGCGCATATATGAACACTTCTTGCCAACATCACTGGACCAGGCCCTGACATCAAGAGGGAGTGCAGGGCAGGGGCCCCATCCACACAGAGGGAAGAGGTAGTGCAGATTCTTGGAAGTGCCGATGGGCTCAGATGCTGATAGGCCTTACAGTGATGTTTTACTTCATTATGTTCTATTTTGCTGCTCTACTATTTTGTTTGTTCCACACAATTTCTGTAACTGGGGCAAAGTGGGAGGTTCAACTAGTCTAAGAACACTTACCCCATAAACTGTCTAAATCAAAAATTTTTATTTATTCTTCCGCCAAACACAACAACCGATTTCCATCTACAATTATTTTTTAAGGTAAGAAACGGTGAGTTAACTGAAGAAAGGACTGCAGCCTTGGCTAGGGAATGGTGACACTGTGACACCTGACTGAGAATGCGGGCCTGTGGGATGAGCCTGGGCCACAGCAGGACTGGACCCAGGTCAGCAAACCTTCTCCAGGAAGGCTCTGCAGCACCGCACACACTGCTGGTAGACAGTCTCAAAGTCAGTGTCATTACCATAATAAGGATCTTCAATCATGAGTTGTTTCTGTGGATTGTAGCTCCCAAGTAGTTCAATTTTCACTCTGCAGTTTTCAACTTGATTACTTTTCCTATTCAAATCTCTCAGGTTGTTTTCATCCATACATAGTATATAATCAAAAGTGGCAAAGTCTTCTTTGGTAACCTGTCTTGCTTTATGCGCTGTGTTAATGCCATGATTTGTTAGGCAGCTCACAGCTCTTGGATCTGGTGACCGGCCCACGTTCCAGTCAGAAACAGCGCCACTGTCAATGACCCAAGTATCTGAAATGTTTTGATCTGTTACAGGTTTCCTGAAAACCGCTTCTGCAATGGGTGATTGACAGATGTTACCCAGACACACGAACAGCACTGACTTGGTCACTGTTCGGCCATCTTCATCTTCCCGCGTGCATAGAGCGAATATTCTTTTTGATACATCAAAATGCAAAGCAAAGTGGTAGTTTTTTAAACTTAACTTGCAACATGGAAATAGAAACAATGCTAATGAACTCTGTTGTATTAGAATAAACTGATCTGTCTTATACTTTAATTGGTCCTTTATTATTCATGTATGATTTTGTAACACCATGCATTGGCCATTTAGAAAATATTAGTATGAATTATGCAGCTCTTCCAAATATTGACACACTTAATATAAAATATATATATAAATTTTAAAAATCAGATTTGTTAACATCACCACTGATCTCATCAGAAAATGGTTAATTATTGGGAAGCTGACAAGTTCACAATGATGGATACAAGTTTTCCAAAATCCTCATTTTTGCCTGAAAACTTGAAATTGATCTTTGGCCACACATACTGTCAATTGTTTTCCTTGAAGTAACAGGTCACTTCACTCATTTTTGAGAAATTTTTCAAGTCTGAATAACCATAGTTTGTCAGATGTTCTTTCCAATAAAAATGGTTTCCACAAAAAAGTGGCTGAATCAACTTGTGACTCAAATTGTAGATGGGCTTTTCCTAGAGATAATCATTGTACTTCAGTATGAAGCAGAAGTGCTTGAGGACTGTTTCCCACTTTGTCACACAGACTTTTCTAAAAATGTGTGTTGTCAAGATCAGCATTTAATAAAACAGTAATTCTTACAGCTTCATCAAGGGCACCCTTAAGTGAAAATGATTCCCCTCACCCCCCCCCAACAAGTGTGTGATGAAGAATACAACGATTACTAGAACAATTTGATGCCATTGTCTTGCCTCATATTTGGGTAACAGCAGTTCCACCAGTCATTACTTCTGCAACATCAGTGCAAATCTCAACACACCTAAAAAGGTATGTAACATCTTAGAATTTTTACAAAAATAGTTTTGACCTTAACGTCTTCCTGCAAGGTCTCAAGAACCCTCTGGGTCTGCAGGCCACACTTCAGAAACACTGATGCAGACCCATAAATTTCATGTAAGGAAAAGAAACACTGCAAACAAATAAGAGCTTTAAAGGTGGCACCATCATTCCTTCTTCAGGATATAAGGTGACAAAGACAACACCGTGGAATTTTACAATTTTTCTTTTCTGGCAGGATCTGCTCAGGAAAATTCCTGACTCACTCCTGTTGGTTTTAAACTAAAACACCGCATGGTAGACATGACCTTTATAGTCCAAATCAACACTTTTACAGCAGGAAAAGCAGCAGATGTAAACCAATACTCTCAGAAGCACTCAGTATCAACAACAAAGACAAAAAGCGTCTTAATATACTGGGTTGACTACTTAAGTTCATCAAAATCCTTACATAGTCCATAAAGGTGTTATTAGCTATTTCGGAAGATGAAAAAATACTAGCTTTCAAGACTTTAAAAAATATGTAATTGGTATTACTAAATATTTTATAGGCATATCTAGAATACAATGTGGAACCTGTCCAATATGACAGATTGAGATCAAACGACCTTTTACTATTTGGGTTTATTTTTTGTTGTATGAATGTATGAATGTACAGTACCCAGAGTGGAAATTATGCAAAATGTTAAAGCTGACTTCATAGGGCAAATGTAGAACTAGGGACTAATAATAAGTCAAGTCAAATTTGAAGACAATCCAAGTCAGATGCTATGTGAACCTAGATTTTCATCAATAGAGCGATAAAAGTTAGCTGATCCTTGTTACCAAGTTGGCGTAACAAACAAAATGTTATTTGATAAACTGACATGGACATAAAAATGTCACTAGGGTGCAGAAACAATACATATAGGTACATATAGAGGAGTTCAATTTTTTTTTTATATAAAGTTCAGAAACCCAGTCATTACTGCTAACACATTAGGCTTCTTATTTTCCTAAGCATCATCTATAAACTCACATTCATTAACTGGCAGTAATGCTTATATAAGCACCTGGAATGAAACTTTTTCATTAGTACAGAAGCAATGCTTAGTGGTACATGATTTGGTTGGAACGGAATTGTGAGAATAGTTACCAAGAATATCTTTAGATATTCTGCTCTGTGGAGAACTGAAGTGAGATGCTAAGTGTAAAGAAAAGATAAGGCACACCTTTAAGAGATGCAAACATGGACAGAAAGAAAGAAACATAGGAAAGGCAGAGACAGATAAAGCTAGGAGGCTGCGATCTAAATGGAATAATTCTGTTGAGTCCAAACATCAATATCATTTGGTTAAAAACAGGCCCACATACAGAGACAGGTTTTCCAAAACCCTGTTGCAGCACCCTGACCAATCTTATATTCATCTGCCCTGTCACACACTGAACAATCACAAGAAACACATATTTAAGTATATAAATGAGTGGAAATTTCTCAACATGACTTTTCCAATTCTGCCCGATTAACTGATAAAAGAGATAAATCTTCAATGGCATGTAATTGAGAATTTAAAAGAAAGAAAAAAAGTGGTTCACAGACAGCATTATTTACATGTTCACTCCCATTGTCCAATGTGTTGAATTTTAGGGGGGGGGGAAGCTTTAGAATGTATCAAAAAATAAGCAGATTCAAGGAGTTTTGTTTTGTAAAAAGTATAGCCTATACAAGACAGATGATACTGTGGGGCTGAATTTGATTTTTGCTTTTTTAAATTCTTGGGCACTTTCATTCAGATTTATTAATTCAAACACATTCTAGTACTAATGTTTCTCTCAGACTGGATATGCACCCTTTCCATGCCCTCAACCTGGGACAATCTTCATTAGGTTTTTAATTCAGAGTCCATAGATGCACACCTAACACACGAACTGTCTAGACATTATATGCACATTACTGTGGGTGTTTGCATGCATATATTTCTCAGAAATAGGCCCACAGTTTTCCTAAGATTCTCAAAGTGGTCCTGGACCATCTAAAAAAGGTTAAGTAGGCCTGGTATAGGAAACGCCTTCACTGGATGGCAGGCTGAAAAGATTAACTTTAAGGACCTAAGAAACTAAGAATATGCTGTCCTGGAGGAGATTGGTAAAAAGCTTTAAGTTTTTTGCCACAAACACCATGGACTATAAAAAGAACAAGAGTTTTGGTTTTTCAACAGTTCGTGGATGAAAGGTTTTGAGTCCCCCTCACTTCAGTCTGTAACTGGCAATCTGTGTGTACTGACTGATCATAAAGTTTTGCTGTGGGGAGTAATAAGTGATTATCAGCTGCTTTATGAAAACCGCCTGATGATTCATAGCATGGAGCTTACACTGTTCAATAGTGTCACTCAGTGCTTTCAGTTAACAGTTGATAAAGTCTGAAAGTTGGACTGATTTAGCTACTAAACAAGCTGTCAAAAGACTTTAACTTTTAACTCGTCTTGTGGCCTAAACAGCCTATCTTCTAGGTACTTAAAACTTCTATCCATATCTTAAATGATGTACAAATGCTGTCACTAGAAAAAGGTTCTTCTAGAATCTATTTTTCCACTCATGGCACACCTGGAAATTGTGCATAAGATACCAAACCCTAAATAGGGTAATCCCTTCCAACCCAAACAAGTGTCACAGATCTCTCCGGAGGTATAAAGATTATGAAAAGTCACGTTCCTGATACGGAACATGTTCACACATTCACTCTTAGGCAGAACCAAACATTCGGGGTACATGCTTTCAATGCAATCTCAACTAAGTAAACGGGCAAAGTTGAAAAGTTACTTGCTATAAGGTCCTCCACTTCCTCCATAATCATAGGACTGCTGTGATTGGTCATCGATGCTGTAACTTGTCTGGTAGAAATCCGTGTTTAAGTTGTCAAAGCCTGACATTGCAAATAATCTGCAATAAAAAGAAACAGCAAAGACTGCTTATGCCCAAGGTCCTCCCTGAATTCGGTCCTGATACTTTACTTAAGCAAATACCCTCAGAAGGCAGTAAATAACTTCTAAAATTTTGGGGGGCAGCATTTGGAAGATGGGTCGGGGGTGGGGTGTGTTAAAGAAATGTCTAGACTCTAAGTCGAGGCCCGAGAAGACACCTCCACTTCAAGGAGCTGATATGCCTTGGGTTTGGGGCAGGGACGTGGGAGGAGGGATTTCGTGGGGTCTAAAATATCAACAACAACAAAGGTGATTCCTCACCTCTGGACAGCTGACAACACGACAGCCTCCTGCAAAATAAGGCCTGGGCCGGCCAGAAAAGCGCAGACTCCTGCAGGGGCCTCGTCAAAGCAAGGCCCGAAAGGGAGGGAAGGTCTGAGCGAAAGGACCGGGGCGCGGTGCCGAGAGGCGGCAACAAGCCGCGCTGCCCAGGTGCGGGGAGAAACCGAACAGTGAGCCACGGAACTGGGCACTCACCAAACGCGGAGGCGGAGGCGGAGGCGGAGGCGGAGGCGGAGGCGGAGGCGCCGGCGGCGGCGGCGGCGGAGGCGGAGGCGGTGGCGGTGGTAGCTCCGGCAGCTCCGGCAGCCTCCAGTAACCCCCCAAACTCAACTAAGGACCCTGTACTAGCCCCGTTGCTACGTGTCAGCAGGTTAAAGAACTGCTTCCGGGGCACGCCCGCTCGCGCAGGCGTGTTAGCGACTTTGTGCCCGGGGCGTACAACGGAGAGAGTTGGGGGGCGGGGGAAAGAGGGTACGATATGGAGCATGCGCAGTATCGACCAACTAGTCCAGCAGCGGGCCAATGGGAAGAGGGAAAAGCTTCCGGCGGTTTAGTTAGCGGTGAAGGCAGAAAGGCGCAGGCGCAGCAATTGTTAGTTGCTGTTTGAGAGCGAGAGTTACTTAGTAGACCGAGTGCCTGGGTGAAAGCGTGCAAGAGCCTCTCAACACACATACACATACAAACACCCCCCCATGAAACAAACAAGTAAAAATAAAATAAACAGATAGCAAGAAACACACTTGCCTTCAAACAAAAATAACAGTAGCAAAAGGACATAAAACAAAAAACCAAGGAGTGTACGCTAGAGAGGAACAGGCAGCTACCCTTTGAGGTTTTCTACTCCATCAAAGAATTTCTGAAATTGCTCATGCAACTATCTAACTTACCACCTTTTACAAATAATTTTAGAATTTATTGATGTAGGTACAATCTGCAGAATTCTAGGTGGAATGACTATATCCTGATTCGGTGGGGACAGCCCCCATTGTCCTATGTTATGCCTGTTTTTTCCAACATAATTACTAATTTTGTCCCCTTTTCATTTTCAAAAATACTCCAGTTTGGCTGATAAATTATATGGTTGTACTTTCTTTAAGCTTCATTATCTAGGAAGTGGAGTTTCTAGTTACCAAAAATATGCAATAACCTATGGCTTCACCTACTTAGTGATCTTACTGAAAAATTTCTAGTCTCTCTTGTTTCTCCTGATGTTTCCCTTTTTTCCTGTCCAAAAGAGATATTACTCTCAAATTTGAATAGAATACAAGAATATGAGCATTAAAAATTACTTGCTTAGGAATGAATTGTTAGATAAAGATATTACTCAAATTCTGCTTCTGTCCCTGAAAGCAATTACTGTGTTTACTGGATTTTCTTTCCTCTCCAACCGCTGCCCCAAATGAGAAGCCAAGCAAGAAAATTGTTACATGATTAAATTTTCCTTATTGTTTGTTTGGTATCCTGCAGAAATCGCTTGGGGATTTTGAGAATATCAGTCAATTTCATGGCTAGTCAGGTAGGCTTTTCTTTTTGGAAACTTTTTTTTTTTGGTGTTATACCCGCCACCACGCCCCCGCCTCCCCCCCCCCCATGATAGGCTCCAGAGAAATATATTAAAGGAAACTGAGTACTTGTTAAATGTGCTGACCTCTGTTAAAGTCATTGAGCTGGCTTTATTAGGAGTAGAAAGCCTCAACCAGGTCAAGGGATAATAGAACATAAAGTGGGTTTGGAGCAGCTGCCCAGTCCTTCCCTGGGACCTAGTATGTCAGTCACTAAACTTGGAACAAAAAAGGGAAGAACATTCTAATCATGAGCAATATCTCTTAATAGTTAATCTCTTAATCACGCTAGTCTACACACTAACACTTTTACATTCTTCACAAAGGTACAAGAAAACTCTCCTTTTATGATGGCAGTGAAATTGTGCTTTGATATCTTGGAGCTGTCTTCTTTCCCTTCTGTTCTATGCTAAAATATGTCATAGGGAATTGTGCCAGGAAATTACGGTTTGAGCATAGGTACTTTTCCCCTACTTTCAGCTATATCCACAAGCACCAAATGAGTGGGGGTTTGGCAGTGGTGTGCTTATCGTGTCAAGTTACGCATAATAACTATGAAACCTGATAACTATGGTAAAAACAATGTAAGTGCCCAAGATCTGTTTTCACTATCCCTGAATATTAATTATATAATCCAAATATGACAATTATATTTTCCCCAAATTATCCTTTATCCCTTAGAAAAGAGTTTCCTCATCAAATTCTGCAACTGTTATTTCAATTATTTTACTTTGAACAATAAATTATTGTTTTGTGAAGACATTTACCTGTAACAACACTGGATGCTTTTGGAAAGAACTGATTTTCAAAAGGCAATGAAATTGAACCCTAATGTAATATTTATTCTTGGGACTTTGACTTCAATATGCAAGTGCTCGTGGTGCTTTATTTTAAAAAGTCTTTTAAAGATAATTTTTAAAGCAACACTGTAAGTATTTCCATCGTAGAGCTCACACATACCCTCTTTTTTTAAAAAAATTATTTATTTATTTTGGCTGCGTTGGGTCTTTTTTGTTGCTGCGCACAGGCTTTCCCTAGTTGCGGTGACCAGGGGCTACCCTTCACTGCGGTGCATGGGCTTCTCATTGCGATGGCTTCTCTTGTTGTGGAGCACGGGCTCTAGGCACATGGGCTTCAGTAGTTGTGGCATGTGGGCTCAGTAGTTGTGGCACATGGGCTTCAGTAGCTGTGGCACGTGGGCTCCGTAATTGTGGCTCGTGGGCTCTAGAGCACAGGCTCGGTAGTTGCGGCGCACGGGCTTAGTTGCTACGCGGCATGTGGGATCTTCCTGGACCAGGGCTTGAATCTGTGTCCCCTGCATTGGCAGGCGGATTCTTAACTACTGCACCACCAGGAAAGCCCCCACACATACTCCCTTAAATAGCATTTCTAATGTTAGGTGAATGGATGTTGTGGTCTGGAATAAGAATTTCAGTGATAATAGTAGAAGTTCTATATCTCAATTACCTTAGACGGAAGGGGAAATAATGTAAAAAACAGCATCAGAGGACTGGGCTCTAGTGATGGCAGAGCCCCTCCTGCCAAAGGTGCATTTGAAAAATGTAACAGCTACCACCTAGGTATAGTTACTATGTGCCAGGCACTGCTCCAAGCACTTCATACCTTTGAACTCAATTGCTTTTCCTAACAACCTGATGAGATAGCTACTCTCTATTTTTCCCTTGGTAAAACTGAGAACAGCGTGGTAAATAACTTGCAGACCTGATATTTGAACCCAGACTGTCTGGGTCCTGAGTCCTTGTGCTAAACCACTAGACTGTATTGTCATTGTGTTACAAGTTTGAATAGGGAGAAAGGCAATACTTCTAATGAATATACTACTTTGCCTAATGTGTGATTTTATATATATATATATATATATAAAATATGCTTAAATTGCAGTTAGACAGTTGATAATTATATCTATATCCCCAAATGTGTATATGTTCAAATTGATAAAAAAAATTTTTTTGTAGTCTTATTGGGCACATGACAAATCACCTAGTGTTCAAGTTTACCTTATATTAGTCATGTAATTTAGTTAATAATGTATAGTGGTAAACGATGCATTTTCTGGAGGCAGACTGCCTAGATTTACATCCTCTACCACTTACTAGCCATGAACCTTTAGTAAGTTAAAGGCTTTGTGCCTCATATTTCTCATGTGTAAGAGCAAAATAATAAGAGTATGTGTTGTATGTGGTTGCTAGGAGGATTGTACGAGATAATGCATGTAAGTATCAATGCCTAAGAACTAAATACTCAGTGAATGTTTGCAGTTATTATCATTGCTGAAACTATATAGCTACAGAAGCAATAAGACTTTGTCAGCAACAAAATGGACTTTTTTAAAAGCTATAATGATTAGGCTTGAGCCAACTATGTATTTCTGAGATCAGTTACACACATTCATTCTGATGCCTCCCTACAGATTCTGTATTATTTTATAATTGGCCTTTTGATATTGCGGAATGTATTAAAAATATGCTTTCTTCACCTTCTGCCTCAGATTCTCCAAATTAGGCTTGTCTGCATTGTAAATTTTAGTCTCACAAATATCTTTTGATGTCAGACACTATTGGTTTAAGAACCACTCATACATTAGAGCAGTTGTGCTTGAAAATTATACTGTACTATCCATATTTGATTTTCTTGATGTGTTTCATGGTATTTCAAACACTAAAGAAAATGTGTTCATCTTTCTACTTTATATGCCTTTTTCTCTTCTCTTTCCTCAATACATGGAATTTAATTTATAAGGAGGCAGTGCATAAGATGGCTAATGCTGCAGAAAATATGTTTATTTACCAAGAAAGAAAATGGCAGTGTCCTAGCCAAGTAAAACACCTGCCATAAAAATTTTAATATATGTTTCTTAAAAACATGAAGGGATCAGGTTTTGTTATACTCAATGAGAGAAAAGTCCAGAAATTACTGCAAGTGTAATATATTACACTTCCTTAGGCAGTCCACTTTTTATATTTTTCTGTTACGATTCTTCCCGACCCTCTCAGTTATAGACACTTCAAGCTACCATGCTTATCATTACAGTTTGACTCTGCTGTTATAACGAATGTCGTATTCAACTCTATTTTATTGTAAGACAGTATTTCCAGGGCTAGATATTGGTGCTCTGAATGCTTTAAGCCAGATAAATTTAAATATAAATTTAAAGTATTCTTGTTTTAACTTTGTACCTTGCCTTTTGGAGTATACATGCCCAAGCTACAAAATACTGAGTTTTCATTTTTATCTGATTTTCACCCTAATGTCTTGATAATAGCAGTCTCTTGCCTCGCCTGAGTATGAGATAAATCACTGGGCACTAGACAGGTAGCCATGTGGGAGAGCCTTCTATCTTGAAGCCTGTGTGAAGCAGCATACGCTTTTTACCATTATTCTTACTTTCTTCAATTTTTTTCTAAATGTCAGAGAATGCATATTCCTTGAGCAAAGAATGGTTACTATTATGGTCGCTAGAGAGAGCAGTTTACTGTATCTGAACCATATTGTTTTCATGTACTTAGGTATGATGTTTTGTTCTTGAGACTTCTAATTACAATGCTAATTAAACTCTTTTCCTTAAATGAAGATAATTTCATTTTAAAACAATCAGAGGCGTGTGAAATCAAACTTATGATTTTCATTAAATTCTGCAAATTTAGATCTGGAAGTCAAAGACAAACACATTTTTGCCTTTTGATTTTACATTAAGCCATCAAGATGTTTTGACTCTTCCCCTGCAGTCCTAAATCTGCAGAAATTAATGAATATCACAAATCCCCTCCTGTCTGAGATAATGAATTTTTCCCTCTGGAAGAAAATATAAATAGTTATTGTCTCTTGCTAAGATTTTATTTTAGAAAGATAAACATCATTTAAAAGAATTTTTGATTTTAGGTTTATAAATATCTTTTCTTTCCTGGACTGTCTAAAAGCTCTTCCTGTCAATTCCAAAACTGACTTCTGTACTAAATGTTGTAATATAACCCTCTTCCCATTCCCTGGAAATTAAATGTCTCAGCTTCACATGAAAATTTTGAGAGGAGCCTGGGAGATTAGCCTGAATTCACTGAGATATCCCTAAAATGAACAAAAATAGACTGGTCTTTGCAGACAATCAGGACAGCAAGTGCCTCAGAAAATGACCAAAACACCTCTGGTTTGACTGGCTTCCCATAATGAGAATTAAAACGAACAGGAACCTTGGTATCATTTGTTCTCTACCCTCTGATTTTACAAGTGAGAATCTGAGGCCAAGAGAAGTGAAGAGATGTATTGTAAGACCTAAGTTTCACCTGATGCCTTGACATTTCTGTCCCTGATTGGGCTCCAAAAGCCTAGCCATGAGTTCCTCTGGCCTTGCTAGTTATGCCTCCTACCCAGCAGGAAAGGTTTCACACCTGGCTAGTTCTTCTACCAGCCACACCAGCTAAACCCCACCTGGTCCTCAACCTAATTGGTCTTACCTTCCTACAAGTTGATGAAATTATTCAAACAAACCAAGCATATCCCCCCATGGGAACCAGGGATCACCTCACCCTCTTAATACTACAAAGTCTGCCTCCTACAGCCCCTGTGGGCTCACTCTATTCTGAGTGCAATGTCCACGTGGACCTGCATGGGTTGTGGTGTCCCTACAGGGACTGTGAGTATATGTGATTAATAAACTGATCTTGTCTGTCCAGTGTCAATCGTCAAAGGAGGGATTACTCCTTTGCCAACAGGGTGAATAGAAGGTGATAAGAATAAGGGATTTGATCAATTCTGTTAACATGGTTAGTGTCAGGTTCATCATTGTATCCTTTCTGTGACTTTCAGATGATAGATGACAAATAAAGATGAGATGGTAAATAAGTGAGTAATTGTAACCAACTAATTACATCAGAAGCTCTGTTAGGGTAGAGGTCAAATTAAATTTACTTTGGATCCCAACACTAGGGCATAGAATCGTGCTGTGTTTTGGCTATGTATATATTTATTTGACAAGTATGTATTGAGAATCTACCAGGTACCAGTCACTATAAACAACAGACTCTGTGTTTGCCTCTTGGTGTTTTAAGCTTGAAAGAGTCCTGTCCTCCCATCTCGCCTGCAGGTTAGCTGCAAGCTAGGCCTCCTCAGTCGTCTGCCTTCAGAAATGCTACTGTTCCCCGGTACTTCCAGCTTGATGAAGTCACTACTGAGTTTCCATCCAGCTGAGCTTGCCATTCCTTATTTGTGAACTGGAAGGTCCATGCCAGGAAAAGTCTCTCATTTGTAGACCTGCTGCCTGGGGGAAAGTTTATAGTAACCTGCCGATGGATGTCAGTGAGAATGACACCCCTAACTGAGAAGTCTTCATCTCCAAGACTCTCTAGTTCTGAGCATTAGTGCACGTGGGATTAGAAACCAAGGGATTGCATATCTTGAGAAACTTTTTCTGTTTTTTTCTTTTCAGGTCAGGGTTGAGTAGATCCATACCAATGGGAATCCATAGAAGCACTAATCTAATCCCTTGGCAATTTATTTCCTTAAATTCTGTCATATTCCCAAAGACAATTGTCCTGTTTTCTGGTTATCTATTGTTTTATATATATATTAGACTCCAACTTTTGGTAGAAGACTGTCAAAGATTTTTTTATATGTTTTAAAACTACCACTTCCAATGGCAGGCAAGTGGAAAAAACAATAGCATATGTTTTCTTTTGTAATCAGAGGGACTGGTACATATGAGTAGCAATGAAGAAATGAAGTGAAAGAGAATGAAAGAATTCTAAACATGTATTAGATCCTGACATGTGATTAAAGGGCTGCTTCAAGACTGAATATATGGGTTGGTGTCTTGGTTCTGTAGATATGGTCTCATTATGTGCATTTAGCAATGCCGTTCAGTTACTAATGAAGTATTCTGCTTACATGTCATTATTCCTCAGAAAAACATGGTCTCTAAATCAAATACTGTATTCATAGAATAAAGCACATTTGGATAACTATTCTTTAGAGCTCTTTCTCTGCCTACAATGATATACAACATTTGCTGTTTATTTTTTTCATGATGCAAACAAGGATGTTTCCTTTTTGTTTCTAGAATTTCACATCAGCAGTATTTATGCTATGCTCATTTTGCCCCCTAGTGGCTTCTTATGTCCTCATTCCATATTTATGTTTAATTTTCACATCTTTTGAAACGTAAGAAGGGGAAGTATCCGTCTGTCCCCTCCACCACATGCATCTCATTTTACAGATGAGGAAATTAAGACCCAGACAACTTGTGGGACTTGTCTGATGTCACACATCCAGCTAGAACTAGAATTCAATATTGCTGTCCCATCCAAGTAGGAATACGACCCATGAGGGCACAGCAGTATTGTTCATTGAGGAACAGGAATGGTGCCAGGCAAATGGGAGGTGTCCAGTAAAAATCTGATAAACAATAAAAATAAATTACTTAATCAATCAAAATTAGGACCAATATCTTTCGATTCCATGCTTTATACTGTTTACTATGTGGTCTGTCTTTTCATCCTCATCATAAATCTTTCTCATAGCACTTGATACTTGATTTTATTTTACTCCACAAATATTTCAACTCCTTGAACTACCTTACCCATCATGCATTTTGTCATTAGGTTTATTACATTATCATTCACTTATTCATTCAATTTCAGTGAGTACCAGCTGCATCAGGCACTGTGTTACCGATAGGGCTGCAACAAATTACTTACATTTTTTCATTTAAAAATTTAAAATTATAGTAAAATATATGTAACATAAAATTCATCATCTTAACCATTTTTTTTTTTTTTTTTTTTTTTTTTTGCATTACACGGGCCTCTCACTGCTGTGGCCTCTCCCGTTGCAGAGCACAGGCTCCAGACGCGCAGGCTCAGTGGCCATGGCTCAGGGGCCCAGCCGCTCTGCGGCATGTGGGATCTTCCCGGACCGGGGCACAAACCCATGTACCCTGCATCGGCAGGCGGACTCCCAACCACTGCGCCACCAGGGAAGCCCATCTTAACCATTTTTAAGTATGCGGTTCAATTGTGTTAAATATATTCACGTGTGTGCAACCAATCTCCGGAACTTTTCTACCTTGAAAAACTGAAACTCTGCGTCCATTAAACAACTCCCCACTCCCCCTTCCACCAGCCCCAGCCAGCACCATTCTACTTTCTATTTCTGTACATTTGACTACTTTAGATGCCTCAAATAAGTGGGATCATACACGATTTACCTTTGTGTGACTAGTTCATATCACTTGGCATAACATCGTCCATGTTGTAAAATACGTCAGAATTTCCTTCCTTTTTAAGGCTGAGTAATATTCCATTACATGTATATACCACATTTTGTTTAACCAGTCACCCACTGGTGGATACTTGTGTTGTTTCCACCTTTTAGCTATTGTGAATAATGCTGCTATGACCACGTATCTGTCTGAGACCCTGATTTTATTTTTTCAGATATATACAAAGACATGGAATTGCTGGATCTTATAGTAATTCTATTTTTAATTTTTTGAGAAAGGGCCATACCTTTTTCCACAGTGGATACATTTTATATTCCCACCAACAGTGTACAAGTGTTCCAATTTCTCCACAACCTTGCCAATGCTTGTTATTTTGTTTATTTGATGGTAGCAATTGTCATAGGTGTGACGATATCTCATTGTGGTTTTGATTTGGATTTCCCTAGTGATTAGTGATATTCAGCATGTTTTAATATACTTGCTGGCCATTAGTATAATTAAAAGAGGCTCTTTTAATTCATTAGTTGCTTCTTCTGTATACAGAAAAATCTCCTGATAACAGCCATTCCCCCCTTTTTTTTTTCTTTGAAATACTATATCACCATTTACTTAAGATCTGAAGAATAATGATAAAATAATAACTAAAACTTGCATTACATCTGCACCTGTTACATGCTAGGCATTGCTCTAAGTGCCTTACATATATTAATTTATTTAATCCTCAAAACAGCCCTATAAGGTGGAAACTATTACTATTCTCAGTTTACAGAGGATGACATAGAGGCACAAGGAGGTATATGCCTTGTCCAAAGTCACATGGGTGCTAAACAGTAGAAACAGGATTTGTACCTGGGAAGTTGGCTTCAGGGCTTGTGCACTTAACCAGAACATTATTTTGCCTCTCTGATACCCACTCAATCCCTTTTATATCACCTTTTAAAATATCACCTACATCTTTTTTGTGATATCTTCCTGGACACCTCTTCTGTATAAGTTTGTATGAGTTTGGATTGCAGATTTTAAAAATTAAGTGCAAACTAGTTGCACTGTAAGGAAGAATTCATTACCTCCATGGACGGCAAGTCTAGGGTACAGCTAGCTTCAGATATGTTTGAATCCAGGGGCTCGAACAATTTTATATCTCCCAATCATATAAAATCCTCAACCAACATCTCTTTGGCTCTGATTGAGCCCCATGCTTGTTGCTGAAATAACCATGGTGGCAGGGAGCACAAAATGCTCTGAGTGATCTGCCCAAGTGAGTCGTATGCCCACACTTGGAACAAAGTTGGCACCAATACCGCCGAAACCACAGAAACTTGGAGCTGTGGTGAGGGGTGGTCCCCATGCCCATTCACATTTATTTATTTTTTTTTTGAAGGGAGAGTGGGAGGCTGTGTTTCTCCCTCTAGGAACAAATATGTAAATGAAATTATTATTTTTAAAAACCTTTTGCTTATAATGGTTTGAATAACTTAAAAAGCTAACATTAATTTAGTGACTGTACGAAACACTGTGCTGAGAATTTTACATATATGCTCAATGAATCCTTACAATTGCTGATGAAAAACCTGAGGTGCAGAAGTGCTACAAGGTGTACATGGAACAGAACGCAATAACTGGTCTTCAGAGACTCAGTTTGTAAGTAGTGCAGCCAAGATTCTCACCCAGCTGAGCCAGCTCCAGAACCTCTTCTCCAATTGCATCATAAGGGAGAGTGCTTGTCATATATAGAAACTGAAACCCACAAAAGAAACAGAAGAATTCATCCCTTATGTCAATGCCTGATGCTCACTCTCAGGAAAGACATCTCTGGCCAACCTAGCTTATGCTTAATAATTAGGGCTTACACTAGCACCTAAGTTTATAGATATATAAGAAAAAATATAAATATGTAGTTTATTGTATCAAGTTTGTGTTAGACACTGATTTTTTAAAAAAAAAAAGAATGGCCAATGGTCCCTGTTCAGAGTCTAAGAGAATACGATTAAAAATTTAGAAAAGATTATCCATGCTGTCAGAGCTATTCATCGTCATAAGCATTGACTATCTTATTTGTAAGAACTTTAGTAACATTCTAGTTTTGCAGTGGAAAAAAACACAGCTGCTAAGTCTCTCTGAAAATGTTTTATCTCAAAAAAAAAGCAAAAGAAGTTTTTAACCAGTTTGCTTAAGCAAGTACCAAGCTCTCTTCCAAGCGTCCACATTTTCTCTTCAAGGCACTCCCAATAAACAGCCAAAGCATCAAAGGCAATATACCAAGCGTACGTTAAATTTTTAGTATCTTGGAAAAAGTGATTAAGGTAAGAGTTTTTTTTATATTTTCTTTTAGAACTGCCATACTTTAATGTAGTGATGAAAAAAAATTGCACAAACTGGCAGCTCTCATTAATGAGTTGGAAACAGGAAGACAATCATTCCAGAGCCAATTTTTCCACTAGATGTGTGATATTCAGCTTTTTTTTTGGCCCCAATTTCCTCAACTGAAAAATACAGGAAAAAAACTGTAATGGTGAGACATCAGTTCATCCATTCATTCTGTGAGTCTTTATTGGACACCTCTTATGTGCCAGGCACTGTGCCAATGCTGGGGATGCGCTATAGTGCTGATCAAAAGCAGATGTGATTACTGCCCTTGTGGAGCATACAGTGTCATTGGGCAAGACAAACCTGGTTCAAATAATCGCTCATCACATAGGCAAAGGACTCCTTAAGACTTTTCAGTTCCTAAGTTCCACGTACACATAAACATGAAAGAATAAAACACAAATCATCATATGTGTTTATTGGAGAAATCTGATGAAACTTCTTTTGTTTTAAACTCATTTTCCCCCCAGACTGTCAGCTACTGATATTACAAATCATTCATGACAATTTTCTACCTGTCAATGACATAATGCATTGACCTGGCTTATTATTGTAATAATAGTTATATGCATATTGAATGCATAATTTCAGATAATATTTCAGTCTTCGTTTTCATCTCATTCTTGGAACTAACTTTTTTTTCCTAACAGGGAGAGATTGAAAAATAGTAGATCTTAATCCTGAAGTCTGTTGTGACATCATTTTTTTTCTTCAAATAAAATGTTGAGTTTCAAAGGTAAGAACTAAAGAAAGAGACAGGTGGGTTGTTTATTCTTATAGCTATAATAAAACATTCCTTGGGTTCCCCCTTTCTTTCAGATCTCAGTTTTGTTGATAGAACACAGATAAAGATGTGAAATGAGATGTGTTTACTGAATCATGAATGACCGGAGGCTAGTGAGAGGTAGACTTTTTAATCACTTATTTGTTTATTACAATTCCTCTTTGGCAGTTCTTCTCTGAACTACTTCATAATTAACAACCTCAGGTCAGGTTGTCAATTAAATCTTTTGTAAAGTTTTGGTTTTACATGTAAAAACTATCCTTTAGGTTCCATATATCTGTAAGTTGGGCTAAATGGGTGAGAGAAGGAGGGTATATATTGAGCACCAACCAGTAGCCCTGTTTAGAATATATTTGCCAGCAGTTCTTCTACCTCAGGCTGTGATTTCATGAAAAGATATATTTACGAGTCATTGCTTCCGTAACCACCCCTCCGGACCCACAGGAAGGGGCTGTGGTTGGCTTAGTAGATGGCACTTTTCCCTCTGAGTCTAGCTTATGCATGTAGCTGGGCTGAAAGCTGATGTATCTGGAGTTGTTTTTCACTAGGGTAGACAAGAGGCTCTGATAATCAGCAGGCATTATAAGTTGCTGGCTCCTTGTCACAGCAGCGAGGCTGCTTTGATGTAGAAGTTAGGCATACGTTTTGATTGATAATGAACATGTCCAAATATTAAGATTTCTTCTGGGTTTTACTGTTGATGGGATCCTTCTCTGCAAATTTTCGTTTGGTACTTCCAAAAGAAAAGCTAATAAATATTTGCCTTGTGTCACTCTTAGATTTACTGTTACTGGCAGTAGGGAATCATCGAGGTCAAATTCTCATGTTAGATTTTCTTTTTTCTTGTGCCTCTCAATAGAAGGTCCATGAGAATATTGTTAAAGCTGGTTTTAATGATTCATTTTTCTGGTAGAGTTATGCATCTGGAGGTGAGCTTTTTAACCTGAAACTTTCTTAACCCCTAAAGGAGACTTAATCAAAAGTGGCTGGGCTGATGGTTAGTAGGAAGGACATTTCCACCTCTGGCAATTTTGTCATTGGGCAGCATCAGTAAAGGATGGAATAGGGGGTAAGCGGTGGAGAAGGGGCAGGTGGGAGATCATGTAGCTTGAAAACATCAGATGGGTGATGTGATACTGTTCTTTTCAATCAAATATTCTTCCCCCCTCCCGCCCCCCGGTCATACACACAAAGGTTGAAGATCAGTACTGAATTAAAACCTCGAAGAGCTAATCCTCCTACACAGAAATGCCAAAAGGAAGGTAAAAGGGCAGCTATGTACAACATAATCAAAGGCGAGCTCTGAGGTCTTGTTAAAGCCTTATACTCATATGTGGTGATCTGATGGCAGCACACTTTTGCAAGCATTTCTATAAATATAACGAATACCAATGGCCTAAAAGCATTCACTTAGACTTTTAGGAGACTTTCAATGATGCCAGACACTAGTTATGCTTGAATCTATTGGATTAACAGTTCTGAAAGTATTTAATGCATGGTTCTTAACCTGCTTGGGGAACACATACTATTTTGAAATTTGCATGAGCTCTCTGGCATCTCTAGAAAATGCGCAACAGATATATAGAGTTTTATACACAACTTCATGGGATTCATGAAATTTGTGAAGTCTATGCATGGACCTAGGTTAAGAACTCAGTGTTTGAAAGCAAATTGTGCTAGGTAAAGAGGACTTCATGGAATAAAGTTTTCCTGTCTGAGTGATGACGCTGTCAGCCACCTGCACGATGCCCAGTGGTCTTTGGGGTTTTCTTGTGGGTTGCCAGCATGCTCTCCTGTTTTTCTTCCATTCTAATATGGCACTGGTCCTCTCATTTTAATTCACCTGCTTGTCAAGTTCCTCACTCTTTTTTGAGGTTAAATAGATTGCTATCTTATTTTTCTTCCTTCTCCAGAATGGGTCTAAAGACTTTACACGGCCCTGTGTCAGAGCTACTTACTGCACGCAGGATGAGGCTGACAAACCACAACCTGTGAAGAGAGAGGGGGAAATCCACCGGAAAGAGGCTTTGGAAGGAACTGCAGGTTCGTTGCATGGTTGCAGGCCCACAGAGCGCAATGAATTACATAAACACAAATGAATATGTATGCATTTTGATAACCCCCACCCACCCACAGTCAGGCACTTAGTCACTCTTTCCCCTGCATCTCCTTAACTCTATAATACCTTGATTACAACTGCTATCATTGCACTGGAATTATTTGTTTATGAGTTTGTCTCTCTTACTAGACTATGAGCAATTCCAAGACAGAGTCCCTGACTTAATTTATTTCTGTATCCCAATTCAGTGTCTGGGTTAAGAGTGCAGGCTTTGGAGTCAGACTGTCTGCATTCAAATCCATGCTCTGTACATAGGAGGAGGAACATCTGGGCAAGCTACTTAACTTGTCTGAGCCTTGGTTTCTCTTTCTTTCTTTCTTTCTTTCTTTCTTTCTTTCTTTCTTTCTTTCTT